>NC_057800.1:199929489-199976050 GCF_018294505.1 Triticum aestivum | reverse complement strand
TCATCCAATTGATTGGCTTCAGTTAGCAGCAGTAGCGAAGGAATCGCTCGATCGGGTTTAGTTAACAGCCATCAATCGATCGCCCGGGTTCAGTAACGCATAGCCTGCAGTGCAATCGCTCGGGTTTAGTTAGAGCCCAACGCCTCACTCGGGTTCAGTTAGAGGCAACGCCTCACACACACGCGCGTACGTGTACGAGAGAAACACGCATCGCTCGGCCCTCGACCTTCCACCGTAACTGGGAACACCCCGAAATTTTCCTCGCCCTCGCTTCTACCACAGTTTTTTCCGTCATGGACGGCCCAAAGAATGTCATGCAGCTGCGTCTCCGGCCCGCCCAGGACGAAAAGCCCATTTTCTGTCATGAGTTTGTGTCATAGAAGTAGGATCCCACCACATCTATGATGATACTGGGTTTTGTCACAATTATCATCATAGAAGTGTCATATGTATGACAGAAAAAAAATTCGTTCGGCCTAAAATGTCACGGATGTGTCTTTTTTTGTAGTGGGATAATACCTTGGCCGCCGAAAACACGGGAGGAACGGTCCCCTCGAGGACTGACAGTGGGGGATGATAACTCACAAGTATAGGGGGTTGCAACAGTTTTCGAGAGTAGAGTATTCAACCCAAATTTATTGATTTGACACAAGGGGAGCCAAAGAATATTCTCAAGTATTAACAGTTGAGTTGTCAATTCAACCGCACCTGAAAGACTTAATATCTGCAGCAAAGTATTGAGTAGCAAAGTAATATGGAACTGACGGTAACAGTGGCAAAGATAATAGTAATAGTTTTGTAGTGATTGTAACAGTGGCAATAGAAAAGTAACTAAGCAAAGATCAATATGTGAAAAGCTCGTAGCCAATGGATCAGTGATGGATAATTATGTCGGATGCGATTCCTCAAGCAACAGTTATAACATAGGGTGGCATAGAACTAGCTCTAGTTCATCAATGTAATGTAGGAATGTATTCCGAATATAGTCATACTTGCTTATGTAAAAGAACTTGCATGACATCTTTTCTCCTACCCTCTCATGGCAGCAGGGTCCTATTGGAAACTAAGGGATATTAAGGCCTCCTTTTAATAGAGTACGGGAACAAAGCATTAACACTTAGTGAATACATGAACTTCTCAAACTACGGTCATCACCGGGAGTGGTCCCGATTATTGTCACTTCGGGGTTACGGGATCATAACACATGGTAGGTGACTATTGACTTGCAAAATAGGATCAAGAACTCACATATATTCATGAAAACATAATAGGTTCAGATCTGAAATCATGGCACTCGGGCCCTAGTGACAAGCATTAAGCATAGCAAAGTCATAGCAACATCAATCTCAGAACATAATGGATGCTAGGGATCAAACCCTAACAAAACTAACTCGATTACATGATAAATCTCATCGAACCCATCACCGTCCAGCAAGCCTACGATGGAATTACTCATGGACGGCGGTGAGCATCATGAAATTGGTGATGGAGGATGGTTGATGACAACGATGGCGACGGATTCCCCTCTCCGGAGCCCCGAATAGATTCCAGATCAGCCCTCCCGTGAGAGATTATGGCTTGGTGGCGACTCCGTATCGTAAAACGTGATGAATCCTTCTCTCTGATTTTTTTCTCCCTCAACGTGAATATATGGAGTTGGAGTTGAGGTCGGTGGAGCACCAGGGGACCCACGAGGCACGGGGCGCGCCCAGGGGGGTAGGCGCGCCCCCACTCTTGTGGATAGGGTGTGGGCCCCTTGCCTTGATTCTTTCACCAGTATTTTTATATATTCCAAAAATACTCTCCATTGATTTCTAGGTCATTCCAAGAACTTTTATTTCTGCACAAAAATAACAACATGGCAATTCTACTAAAAATAGCATCAGTCCGGGTTAGTTCTATTTAAATCATGCAAGTTAGAGTCCAAAACAAGGGCAAAAGTGTTTGGAAAAGTAGATGCGTTGGAGACGTATCAACTCCCGAAAGCTTAAACCTTTGCTTGTCCTCAAGCAATTCAGTTGATAAACTGAAAGTGTGATGTCTACTACACAACCTTCTTCTTATAGACGTTGTTGGGCCTCCAAGTGCAGAGGTTTGTAGGACAGTAGCAAATTTCCCTCAAGTGGATGACCTAAGGTTTCTCAATCCGTGGGAGGCGTAGGATGAAGATGGTCTCTCAAGCAACCCTGCAACAGAATAAGGAAGAGTCTCTTCTATCCCCAACACACCCAATACAATGGTAAATTGTATAGGTGCACTAGTTCGGCGAAGAGATGGTGATACAAGTGCAATATGGATGGTAGATAAAGGTTTTTGTAATCTGAAAATATAAAAACAGAAAGGTAGCAAGTTGTAAAAGTGAGCGTAAACGGTATGGCAATGCTAAGAAACAAGGCCTAAGGTTCATACTTTCACTAGTGAAAGTTCTATCGACAATAATAACATAATTGGATCATATAACTATCCCTCAACATGCAACAAAGAGTCACTCCAGAGTCACTAATAGAACAAACAAAGAGATTGTTGTAGGCTACAAAACCACCTCAAAGTTCTCCTTTCTGATCGATCTATTCAAGAGTCCTTAGTAAAATAACATGAAGCTATTATTTCTATTCAATCTATCCTAGAGTTCGTACTAGAATAACACCTTAAGACACAAATCAACCAAAACCCTAATGTCACCTAGATACTCCAATGTCACCTCAAGTATCCGTGGCTATGATTATACAATATGCATCACACAATCTCAGATTCATCTATTCAACCAACACAAAGAACTTCAAAGAGTGCCCCAAAGTTTCTATCGGAGAGTCAAGACGAAAACATGTGCCAACCCCTATGCATAAGTTCACGAGGTCACGGAACTCGCAAGTTGATCACCAAAACATACATCAAGTGGATCACGTGATATCCCATTGTCACCACAGATAATCACATGCAAGACATACATCAAGTGTTCTCAAATCCTTAAAGACTCCATCCGATAAGATAACTTCAAAGGGAAAACTCAATCCATTACAAGAGAGTAGAGGGGGAGAAACATCATCAGATCCAACTATAATAGCAAAGCTCGCGATACATCAAGATCGTGCCGAATCAAGAACGACAGAGAGAGATCAAACACATAGATACTGGTACATACCCTCATCCCCGAGGGTGAAATACTCCCTCCTCATCATGGAGAGCGCCGGGATGATGAAGATTGCCACCGGAGAGGGATTCCCCCTTCCGGTAGGGTGCCGAAACGGGTCTAGATTGGTTTTCGGTGGCTACTGAGGCTTTCGGCCGCGGAATTCCCGATCTAGGTTTCTTTCTGGAAGTTTGGGTATATATAAGAGGTGTTGGAGTCGGTAACAAGTTAGGGGGGTCTCCGAGGCGGCCACAAGGTAGGGGGCGCGACGGGGGGTAGGGCGTGCCCCCACCCTCGTGGTGGCCACGGGACTCTTCTGGCCCATCTCCGGTACTCCATGGGCTTCTTCTGGTCCAAAAATGATCTTCGTGAAATTACAGGTCAATTGGACTCTCTTTGGTATTCCTTTTCTGTAAAACTCAAAAACAAGGAAAAACAGAAACTAGCACTAGGCTCTAGGTTAATAGGTTAGTCCCAAAAATCATAGTATAAAATAGCATATAAAACATCCAAGGTTGATAATATAATAGCATGGAACAATCAAAAATTATAGATACGTTGGAGACATATCAAGCATCCCCAAGCTTAATTTCTGCTCGTCCTCGAGTAGGTAAATGATAAAAACAGAATTTTTGATGTGGAATGCTACCTAACATATTTATTAATGTAATTTTCTTTATTGTGGCATGAATGTTCAGATCCTAAAGATTCAAGACAAAAGTTTAATATTGACATAAAAATTATAATACTTCAAGCATACTAACAAAGCAATCATGTATTCTCAAAATAACATGGCCAAAGAAAGCTATCCCTACAAAATCATATAGTCTGGCTATGCTCTATCTTCATCACACAAAATATCTAAATCATGCACAACCCCGATGACAAGCCAAGCAATTGTTTCATACTTTTTATGTTCTCAAATTTTTTCAATCTTCACGCAATACATGAGCGTGAGCCATGGACATATCACTATAGGTGGAATAGAATGGTGGTTGTGGAGAAGACAAAAAGGAGAAGATAGTCTCACATCAACTAGGCATATCAACGGGCTATGGAGATCCCCATCAATAGATATCAATGTGAGTGAGTAGGGATTGTCATGCAACGGATGTACTAGAGCTATAAGTGTATGACAGCTCAAAAAGAAACTAAGTGGGTGTGCATCCAACTCGCTTGCTCAAGAAGACCTAGGGCATTTTGAGGAAGTCCATTGTCGGTGTCAAAACCAGCGGATGTCGGGTAGAGGGTCCCTAACTGTGCGTCTAAGGCGGATGGTAACTGGAGGCAGGGGACACGATGTTTTACCCAGGTTTGGGCCCTCTTGATGGAGGTAAAAACCTACGTCCTACTTGATTATTCTTGATAATATGAGTAGTACAAGAGTTGATATACCACGAGATCGGAGAGGCTAAACCCTAGAAGCTAGCCTATGGTATGATTGTATGTTGTCCTATGAACTAAAACCCTCCGATTTATATAGACACCAAAGGGGGCTAGGGTTACACAAGGTCGGTTACAAAGGAGGAGATATATATATCCGTATTGCCTAGCTTGCCTTCCACGCCAAGTAGAGTCCCATCCGGACACGAGACGAAGTCTTCAATCTTGTATCTTCATAGTCCAATAGTCCGGCCAAAGGATATAGTCCGGCTGTCCGGAGACCCCCTAATCCAGGACTCCCTTAGTAGCCCCCGGACCAGGCTTCAATGACGATGAGTCCGGCGCGCAGTGTTGTCTTCGGCATTGCAAGGTGGGTTCTTCTCCAAATTTAGAACGTTTGTTAAGAAGTGTCCGGTCCCATAAATGTTGAACATCTTAGCTTCTGCGCCCAATAAGGGCTACTTCCACGCGTCGAATAAATGCGAGGTGCCAGGGCGTTTTTACATTCGCCCCCCTAGCCAGATAAATAAATTGTCTACTAAAGGGATGGGGATTCTTAGATCCAATCCATACCATCCTCCCCCAGCAAGAATCCATCAGAGCGTGCTTCAGAAAGATCCACTCCAGCATGGCCGACCTCCGCAGCTCCTCCTCCCGCCCCCGTAGTCCTAAGCCCAGTGATTGGGAGAGGTGTTCAGTCCCACACAGTCGATTAGTCGAACTGCAGACTAAGGGATTTCTCCCTCCGGCGTATATGGTGCCCGTCCAAGCCGGGCTCGCCACCTACAATGGCGGGGAGCAAGCGGAGAGCTTCTCCAGCCTGTCTACGGGGGAGCGGGTATGCCTTGTCCCTTATTTATTGAGGGGACTCGGATTTCCGATTCATTCGTTCCTCCACGGGCTCCTGGAGTTTTACGGCCTCCAACTGCATAATTTCACCCCTTCTTCCATTTTACACATCACCGGCTATGTTGCCCTTTGCGGGTTATTCCTAGGTTGCGAGGCTCATTTCGCGATGTGGAAAAGGTTATTTTGCCTCGTCCCTCGCACACAGAAGGGGTCACTTTATCAAGTGGGTGGAGCCGAAATATGGCGCATCACCAAAACCGGATACCTGTCCGGTACTCCGAAGAAGACGTCCGAAGACTGGCCTTCGGAATGGTTTTATATGGAGGACGTCCCCCTTCCGGACCCTGTTCGGCGGGGTCTTCCTGAATTCAGAAATGCTCCTTTGAAGAAATGCCGAAGTTGGCGCCCACGGAGCCCCCAGGAGGAAGACAACGGGGAAGTCCTTTACCTAATGAACCGGATTAAAGCGTTGGCTCAATCAGGATTGATAGTAATCGAGGTTATGTCAATATGCATAATGCGGGGAGTGCAACCACTTCAATATCGAGGGCACCCCTTGTGGTGTTTTAATAGGGAAGATGACGCCACCCGTTGCTGGCGTAAGGGTCCGGACAACGCTGCCGCTTTAGCAAAAATCTTGTCCGAATTGTTCAAGGGAGAGGAAGAGGAGTTCATCCGCATCAAGCCACGGGATGGATTCTCCATGTACAACCCTCCAAGCTGGGTGAGTTATATCTCCTTACTCCCGTTCTTCCCGCATTCTTTGTCGTAGGTACTCACCTTGCCATTTTGTGGCAGGAACTACGGAAAGCCATAAGGGAGGTCAGCAGCCCATCTCCACAACCAAAGGACCCTGACCGGGCCCTCGGTGCTGGACTCGAAGAAGATCCAGACATATTCGTGGAGCTGATAGACCGGCAGTTCTATCAATTAAGCTGTGATGACGCCATGGTGGCCATTACGGCCGACTATCCCGGACTGCTTCCTGCGTCGCACTTAAGAAAAACCAAAAATCCCAACTCCAAAAACTAGGATCCCCTTTTAGACACTTCACCTACCAAATACATATGGTGTTTTTACAGGGCAGGCATTCAGAATGCCATGCCGAACCCGCAGCAACTCGCCAACAAGAGGCACCGAGGCCGGGCATGCCAAAAAGGAAGGCGGTTAGGACGGAGACGCCGGCGCAGAGGTATGACAGAAACCCCACTCCGTGGTTGTCGTCTTTCTTGAAATGTAATGACGTCCATGTTTCTTTAACAAAAAACGCTTGCCGGAATATGTCTGGTGAGGCTGCCGATCATGCTTCCACCAGTTGAGCTCCAGGACCGAACATGGAGGCGGAAGCCGACATGGGGCGGACACCGGATAGTCCCCCTATAGAGGATGCGGATAGGCTATCCGCTACACATTCATAAGTCGAGAGCGCCATGAATCATAGGCGTCGTCGGGCCATACTCCGCGACGCTTGCTTCTCACCAGAGGCATTTGATGCCTTCAATTCTGGAGAGGCGTACCTCCGTGCTGCTCAAAATGGTCTAGCCAGAGCCACGGACTAGTATGTAAAGGATGTACGGGTAAGAAAATCTGACGATTATATGTATCAGTAGCCCCTGAGACTTGAAACAGTTAGCGTAACTGATTTAAGGATCATCTTATTGTGCAGGTTCTTACAGAGAAGAATAGTCGACTGTCACAAGAGATAGAGGAATGCAAGACCCAACTTCTGGCCTCTGTTGCCGCATTGAAGGAACCTAAAAAGTCCCTAGCTGGTAACATTTCTTTCAAAGAATGATAGGTACCATATAGCGTGCGGCATGGCTGCAGATCTAATAATAGATGTTGTGAATCCAGAGAGAATCCGGAGGAGCAGCACGACGTACGACAGCTAAAGGTTGGCGAACGCATGCTGACTGAGGTCAGGCAGGAGAAAAACAATCTCCAAGACGGCAATACCAAGCTAATCATGGAACTGAAAGATGTTCGAGCCCAGCTTATGGACTCCGAGAAGGAGAATAAGCGGCTTCGACGCGGCATATTTAGTAAGTGCTTGAACGAATCCTTAATAAAGGGGACGGCGGAGAAGTCGGCTAACAGAGTTATGTCTGCAGGTATGCTGACGGGTCATCCCGCAGAGGAGATGCTCGGGTCTGCGGGTGATCTTCTACCCGAGCTCTCACAACTGCACGAACAAGTTCGGCAGGTGATGCAAGGTATTGCCCAGGCGTTGTGGCCATCCATCTCCCTGCCAGAAGGCGTTGGAGAGCTTGTGGAGAAGCTCAAGGGAGCACGGCGGCGCTTCTTATTATGGAAGATATCTTCCTGCTGTCAAGGTGCCAGGGAATCCCGGGCCATGGTGAAGACGCGGTAAGGCTGACCCAAATCACATGGCCAAAGTCGGACCTGTGGGGCCCGATGGGAAAGAGATCCCCGTTAGCTTGGTGTATGGGCAAGTAGAATTAGCTGCAAAGTATTCCCAATAGGATTGTTGGCTAGACCGCCTGTTGGATGGTATAGAAGAGGAATTTAGTCAGTCTACATGACTATGTAATTAAAGTGACATGTATAATGCCTTCTAGCCGGATTGTAGATCATTCGTCATGGCAGACCTTTTCGCTTCAACCTCGGGACCCGATAGTCCGGAGTGTATCCGAATACCCGCTCAGTTATATAAGAACCGAGGTATGCGTGGAGACCAGGCATAGGGGTCATTAGTGCTTGAACAGACAAGTGCCCAACTAGTTATGTTATATTACATGGCTAGTAAGAAACATCTTCCAGGGAGAATAGTTCCGTTAAGGGTTCCTTTCCCTGGGTACGCATGCCCTAAAGTGCATGTCCGGACTGTGAGAGGAAATGCAGGAAAAAACATCTGGGGGCACATATGGAAAATAAATAAATAAATATCATCTTTTGTTTGCCGACCGAATATTCCCTTAAGAACGCTAGCCTTCGGCTTCACCCAGTCTGAGGTACACATCCGGCTGACCCGGCAGTAACAATCGCACAGGTGCTCCCCTTATGCCCTAGCCGAATTAACGGGAACATAGGGCATAAATACAAGAGCCAGGCAACCCAGCTTGGCCAAAACTTAAGTCATATCAATGCATATAGTGGCGGAGAAAAGGTACATGTGGAAGAATAACACATGTGCGGGGCCCGAAGCCCAGATAGATAATTAAGCTTCTGTGTAAGAAGCCCCCAGGTATAATGAGTGCGGTTAGCGCATCTATAATGTGCGAGCGAGGCACAAGGTGGCCCTTGAAGGCCTAGAGAAAGAGTAAAAGAAAGAAAGAGAAAAAAGACAGATAATGTATATGCAAAAAATGGACAGAGGAAGGAGACGAATATAGAGTCCGGCGCTAGGCGTAGAATCTTCGGAGCCTGGCTGCGTTCTATGGGTTCGACTCAATTCGATTATTCGATGCATCCCACAGACGGTACGCTCCACCAGTAGAACTTGGTGAATAATGAAGGGACCTTCCCATTTGGGCTCGAGCTTGGACTTTTTCTTCTCCGGCAGGCGTAGAACTAACTCGCCAATGTTTTAAGTTTTGGCCCGTACTTCTCTACTTTGGTATCTGCGAGCCTGTTACTGACAAAATGCGGAACGGGCTTTAGCCACGTTGCGCTCTTCCTCCAGGGTGTCCAGACTGTCCTGCTGATCGAGCTCGGCTTCTCTTTCTTCGTACATGCGCACTCGAGGAGAGTCATGAATTATGTCGCAGGGCAAAACTGCCTCTGCACCGTACACCATAAAGAAGGGTGTATATCCGGTAGTGCGATTCGGCATGGTCCGCAGCCCCCAGAGTACCGAGTCGAGCTCCTCTACCCAGTGCGTGTTAGACTCCTTTAGGGACCGCACTAATCTGGGTTTAATGCCGCTCATGATAAGACCATTTGCTTGCTCAACATGGCCGTTGGTTTGTGGGTGATAGACGGAAGCATAATCGAGCTTGATGCCATGTTGCTGCACCAGAGTTTAACCTCGTCGGCCGTGAAGTTCGTCCCGTTGTCAGTGATGATGCTATGGGGGATGCCATAACGGTGTACAACCCCGGATATGAAGTCTATCACTGGCCCGGATTCAGCTATTTTAACAGGTTTGGCTTCTATCCATTTGGTGAATTTATCTACCATGACCAATAAGTATCTTTTCTTATGGGTTCCCCCTTTAAGGGATCCAACCATGTCAAGCCCCCAGACCGCGAAAGGCCAGGTAAAGGGGATTGTTTGGAGGGCGGTGGGTGGCATATGGCTTTGGTTTGAAAACAGCCGGCAACTAGCGCAGCGTTGGACCAAGTCCTGCATGTCTGTCCGGGCCGTCGGCCAATAAAAGCTTGTACGGAAGGCCTTGCTTACAAGGGTCGGGCTGTGGTGTGGTGGCCGCTGAGTCCGGTGTGAATTTGTACCAAAAGCTTCCGCCCTTCCTCTCCGGAGATGCACCTTTGAAGGACTCCGGTAGTGCTTTTCTTATACAGCTCTCCCTCGTGGACCCTGTAGGCTTTCGATCGCCGCACTATGCAGCGTGCCTCATTTTGGTCCTCGGGAAGTTCCTGCCTAGTTAGGTAGGCCAGGAATGGTTCTGTCCATGGGGCGATGACGGCCATTATTACGTGGGCTGAAGGTGTTATTTCGGTGGCAGAGCCTCCGGTTATGTCAGAATGTTCGGTATCGGGCGTTTTGGCCGGGTCCGGACTATTATTACCGGTGTCCCCTTCCCATAGCACTGATGGCTTAAAAAACCTCTCCGAAAAGATGTTGGGGGGGACCGCATCGCGTTTTGCACCGATGCGGGCGAGGATATCCGCCGCTTGATTGTTTTCCCGAGCCACATGGTGAAATTCGAGCCCCTCGAACCGAGCTGACATTTTTAGGACGGCATTTCGATAGGCCGCCATCTTCGGATCCTTGGCATCAAAGTCTCCATTTATTTGGGATATTGCAAGGTTCGAATCCCCACGCACCTCCAGGCATTGAATGCCCATGGAGACTGCCATCCGAAGACCATGCAATAGGGCTTTGTATTCGGCTGCGTTGTTGGAGTCTGTATACAGTATCTGCAGTATGTACTGAACGGTATCTCCGTTTGGGGACGTCAGGACGAAGCCAGCCCCCAGACCGGCCAGCATTTTGGAGCCGTCGAAGTGCATGATCCAATTGGAGAATGCGTCATACTCTTTAGGGAGTTCGGCTTCCGTCCATTCGGTGACAAAGTCGGCCAATACTTGCGACTTAATGGCTCGCCGAGGTTTGTATGTTATGTCGAACGGGAGGAGCTCAATGGCCCATTTAGCAATCCAGCCCGTGGCATCGCGTTTGTTTATAATATCATTAAGTGGTACTTCCGAGGCTACTGTAATTGAACACTCTTGAAAGTAGTGTCGCAGCTTCCGGGATGCCATGAATACCGCATAGGCTATCTTTTGATAATGTGGGTACCGTGATTTGCATGAAGTGAGGACAGTGGATACATAGTATACCGTCTTTTGAAGAGAGAATTTATGTCCGTCAGCTTCTTGTTCGACGACGAGCACTGCGCTTACAACTTGATGAGTTGCCGCAATGTACAATAGCATTGGTTCGCCGATGTTTGGCATGGCCAGGATTGGGTTGGTTGCCAGCATGGCTTTTATTTGTTCCAATCCGGCTGTGGCAGCGTCCGTCCACTCGAAGTGTTCGGTGCGCCGAAGGAGGTGATAAAGGGGTAATGCCTTTTCTCCTAAGCGGGAGATAAAGCGGCTTAGAGCCGCCACACATACAGTTAGTTTCTGGATTTGTTTAAGGTCCATTGGGATAGCCAACTGTGAGAGAGCTCGGATTTTGGCCGGATTAGCTTCAATTCTTCTACTGGAGACAATGAAGCCCAGGAGCTTTCCGGTTGGTACGCCGAAAACGCATTTTTCCAGATTGAGCTTCATGTCGTATGTTCGGAGGTTGTCGAATGTGAGCCTCAAGTCGTCTATTAGAGAGTCGACGTGTTTGCTTTTAACGACCACATCATCTACGTATGCCTCTACTATTTTGCCGGTTTGTTTCTCCAGACATGTCTGGATCATGCGCTGATATGTTGTGCCGGCGTTTTTGAGCCCAAAAGGCATTGTGTTGAAACAGAAAGGGACATATGGTGTGATAAATGTCGTTGCGGCTTGGTCGGACTCCGCCATCTTGATTTGGTGGTATCCTGAGTATGCATCGAGGAAACACAATGACTCGTGTCCTGCGGTAGCATCGATAATTTGATCGATGCGGGGGAGGGGGAAGGGATCCTTTGGGCAAGCCTTGTTGAGGTCCTTGAAATCGACACATAGGCACCAGGAGTTTCCCTTCTTTGGTACCATCACCAGGTTTGCTAGCCAGTCCGGGTGTTTTATTTCTCTATTGAATCCAGCCTCCAATAACTTGGCTAGTTCCTCTCCCATAGCCTATCTCTTAGGTTCAGAGAAACGCCAAAGAGCCTCCTTGACTGGCTTGAGTCCCTTTAGGATATTGAGGCTGTGCTCGGCCAGCCTGCGTGGGATTCCTGGCATGTCTGAGGGGTGCCAGGCGAATATGTCCCAATTCTCATGCAGGAACTCTCGTAGTGCGGCGTCCACGCCGGGGTTTAACTATGCCCCGATGGAGGCTGTTTTTGTAGGGTCCGTTGGGTGGACTTGGAATTTGACTGTTTCGTCCACTGGTTTAATAGAGGTGGACTTGGATCTGTTGTCAAGTATTACGTCGTCCCTGTCCACCGTGGAGCGTAGCGCAGTTAATTCCTCGGCCGAGAGGGCTTCGCATAATGCCTCGAGGGCCAATGTGGCTGTTTTGTTTTTGGCGCAGAGTGTTCTGTCCGGATCACTAGCAAGAGTGATGATTCCGTTGGTCCTGGACATTTTGAGCTTCATGTACCCATAATGGGGTATGGCTTGGAATATCATGAACGCCTCCCGTCCTAAAAGGGCGTGGTATCCACTACTGAACGGGGCCACTTGGAATGTAATTTCTTCGGACCTACTGGGGATGATTCCTCTGAAGGTTCTGCTGCTTTTCTCAATGCGGTTCCAGTCTATTTCCATTTTTTGAAGGGTTTCCTCATAGATGAGGTTTAATCCACTGCCGCCGTCCATGAGTACTTTGGTTAGTCGAAAGTCGTCCACAATTGGACTGAGGACCAGTGCAGTTGGTGCTCGGGCAGTTCGGAATTTAGGTTCCTCACTGGCATTGAAGGTAATAGCCGTGTCACTCCATGGATTCCTTGCCGCTGCGTTGCAGATTTCGGTGAGGCAGTGTGTCAGGACCCCGACTCGATGTCACATCGATCTAGCCGGTATCACCTCATATCACCTTGCGGCCTCACGCACGGTATCCCCACGGGTGTCGCCTTACCTTTGCCCGGGACCGTTTGCGCCTTTTGGCTCACGTATATGATAGTGTCGCTAGCATCCATATGATAAAGAGCCCGGGCTGACATGACTAGTCGTAAACCCAAAGTGGCACAGACTTACAGGGACAGGCATCCATGACCCAGCTTCGAACGTGTCGGTCATCAGCAAGTGGGTCCGGGCTGTAGCACTGGGCTAGCAGGACTCCGGTAAACTGGGCCGTAGCGGGCTAACAGGACTCCGGTACTCAAAGCGTGACATTTCCCCGAAGGGACAGACACAGGAACGAAGAAGGACACATGCCGGCCAGCCTAAGTGTTCCAGAGCAGTAGCAAGCTACCATGGCTCAGCGGTAACACTAGGAGACATTTCCCGGTAAGAGAGGCTACTAAAGATAAACAACTAGATAGTCAGATCCCACACATACCAAGCATTTCAATCATACACACAATATGCTCGATATGTGCAAATACAACGAAGCATCACAACATGACTCTACGACACAAGTACTTTATTTAAGGCTCAGGGAGCCATACATAACATACACACAGGTACGGGTCTCACGACCCAACATACAAGTCATACAGTCATACAAACCAGCAGCGGAAGTAACTTGTCTGAGTACAGACAACTAGTAAAATAAAAGAGGCTTGGAAAGCCTAACTATACTACGTGGTCCTTCACAAGCTCAGGTTCACCACCTGGGTCTTTAGCCTACTCGTTGATGTCAACGTCTACATAGAACCCATCAGAAGGGGTTGCAGCGTCTTCTGTAAAATGTAGATTATAGCAACATGAGTACAAAGGTACTCAGCAAGACTTACATCAGATCCTACATACATGCATATTATCAAGAAGGGTTGGTGGAGTTATTGCAGCAAGCCAGCTTTGACTCTTGGCTAGACTATCCTACGATACTCCAACTTGAAATGGTTTTGCGCACACGAGTCCACTACTCACCAATTCAATACACTACCGAGGATCCACCTCCGTCTTCCTACGGAAGAGCCATCCTCGGCACTCACACTTATCTTGAGGCTTTTAACAGTTTCCATTTACTTGTCTATGAACTGTATAGGCAACCAAGTAGTCCTTTACCGCGGACGCGGCTATTCGAATAGATCATGTTAACCCTGGAGGGGTGTACTCCTTCATACACGCTCTCACCACTTACCGTCGTTTACACGACATGTACTCGGCAACCTTCAAGCGGTAGCCCAACGTGGGTGTCGGCCACGACCTACCTAATCACCTAAGCCTCCAGTCCAGGTTTATCGCCTATCCAGGTTCCATCCGCAGGGAGTCCGGCCGAGGTTTCCCATACGGCCCCGAACGATGTGAACAGGGTTCCCGAGATACCTAACGGGTATTCGGTACACCGTGCCACGTACCTACCGCATCACAGCCCACCCCTATGGTCAGCGCTGTCCACGGCCTCCAGTAGGCTACAAACACCAGAAACTACTTGCAACTCCTGGACGGAGAACTAGGGTGAATAAGAAGCCGAGAGGGTCCATTGGTTTTGGGCCCAATGCATGGTAGTAGCTGATTCTTAAATCACACATACAGATCTCAGTGCTTAAGGTCGGCTTCAATGAAACAACCCACCATGTACTCCTACATGGCCTCTCATCGATACCTTTACCAAATCGTGTTCACCACACCACTATCATTACCGACATAAACATTTCACTCTAGCCCATCACCCAGATGAACCAGACCTGACACGACTCTAAGCATAGCAGGCATAGCAAGGTAGGAACAACACATACATATGGCTCAATCAACTCCTACACATGCTAGTGGGTTTCATCTAGTTACTGTGGCAATGACAGGTCATGCAGAGGAAATGGGTTCAACTACCGTAGCACACAGCAGTTTGAAACGCGTTGTCTTAATGCAGTAAAAGAGAGCAGGAGCGAGAACATGGGATTGTATCGATATGATCAAATGGTTGGTTGCTTGCCTGATGGTTCTATGCACTGATACGGTTCTTCGTTAGGGTAATCACGGTACTCCTCGGAGGCAGAACCTATCGCAAAGGACACCGATACACAACCATCACCAAACAATGTGCAACAATATGATGCATGCATGAAACATGGCAATATGAGTGTGTTGGGCTAATGCAACTAAAACCAGAAGGGTTTGAGCAAATTTGAATCAAGGATTCAAATTTCAAATTCAAATATGGCCTTTTAAAGTGCTTTTCCTTGTTATGCTTAAAACATCAATTTAACTTGTTTGATCATGCATGAAAATAGTACAGATGGATAGATTGGATTTTTCTGATCATTTTTCATATATAATTTGTCCAATTTGGAGTTACAGAATAAAAGTTATGAATTTTTGAAGTTTAAATAATATTCTGGAATTTCCTGATTTAAATTAAATCCAGAAAATCAATTACTGCGCCAGCCTGACGTCAGTGTGACGTCAGCAGGTCAACGGAACAGGTCTGGGTCAAACCTGACAGTGGGTCCCGCATGTCAGGGTGGTTATTTTAATTAAAATTTAATTAAAACTAATCATGTTTAATTAACAGGGCTGGGCCCCACCTGTCATTGACTCAGGGGAGTCAACCAGGGCCCACCCGTGGTCAAAGTCAAAGCCAGCGACGCCGGCGTTTAGCCGCCGGCGAGCCCGACGCGGCGGCGGGAGTGGTTTTGGCCATTTCGGCCACCAAATGGGCCGCGGAGACCACCGGAGTGGAGCTGAGGACAAACCGCAGCTCTTGGCGGAGTCCGTTGGGGTCGGGGTGGCCGGAGTTGGCGCCGGCGACGACTTTGGCGGCCACCGGGGCTCGGTCGAAGATGAACTAGGCGTTAGAGGGGTCGGTGAGGCTCGTGGAGTGGCTAGCTAGGTGTTGTGGGACTCGGTGAGTAAGATGGACACCATCTTGTGGCCGGAGTGTGGCCGGAAGCACGTCGGCGACGAGGTCCGCGACGGCGCGTGCGGGTGAGCTTGGTGTGCTCGCTGTGGTGCACGAGAGAGAGAAAGAGAGGAAGGGGAAGTTAGCCCAGCTCACTGCGGTCTTGATGGAGAGGACGGCGTGGTCGGGGACGAGCTGCTGCGGCGGCGACGGCGAAGGGGATCTCCGGCGATGGCGGTTCGGGCGAGGTTGGTGCGGCGGCTTCGGGGCACGCAAGCGCTCGGGGCTCGACTAGCTCGAAGAAGTGGAGGACGGCAGAGCTTCTGGACACGGTGGCGCGGCGTGGAGACGAAGGGGAGCACGGCTACGGCGGAGGTGCGGCGACGGTGGCGTCGGCCATGGCGTGGGAGCGCGAGGGAGAGGAACTGGGGGCGAATGGAGATGTCCAGGAGGGTCGGGGCGCGACGTGGAGCTCGTCCAGGCCATCAGGGCGGCGAGAGGGGGAGGCAGGGCGGCGTGCAGCTGCGTGGCGAGCTGCGGTGCCGCCGCCGAGCACCTTGGCTGCCTGCCTGGCGAGCCAAGCAGCTCGCTGGAGCGGTGGCCGGGCTGGGCCGGCCAGGTGGGCTGGCTGGTGGGCCTGCGGTGGCGCCAGGTAAGTTTTCCCCTTTTTTTTCTGTTTCTGTTTTTATTTAATATAACTGCAACTTTGTTGAATTTAATAAAATACCTAGGCAACTTCAAAAATCACCAAACTATTCCTAGCCCATAGTTGGATTATTTCCAACATGAAACATTTTAGTTTGGAGATATTTGAGCATTTAAATATTTTATATAATTTTAAATGCCCAAATTCAAATATTTATGATTTAATTCAAAAACCCTAGGATGGCCTAGGAAAATGTGCACCACTTTTGGCAGAGGTTCTGAACCAAGACAAAAATGATGGGCATTTTAGAAGGGCATTTCAGGTTCATTGAAAATTATTTTAGTAACCCTAGTTGGTTTCAGAGGGGACTGGGGGTTCTGTCATCCCCATTTCAAGTTTCTGATGAAAGAGTAAACATGATGCAACACTCTAATGCATGACTAGCTAGGGTGTGACAACTCACCCCCACTCAAAAGAATCTCGTCCCGAGATTTGGGTTCCTCCGGAAAGAAGGCGGGGTACTCGAGTCGAAGACGATCCTCCCTTTCCCAAGTTGCTTCATCCTCAGAATGGTGCGACCATTGAACCTTGAGAAACTTGATATTATGACGTCGAGTGGTACGCTCGGCCCGATCGAGGATACGAATGGGGTACTCTCGGTATGTAAGATTATCTTGGAGATCAAGCGTTTCGTAGTCTACTCCACGGATAGGATCCGAGAAGCAACGCCTGAGTTGGGAAACATGGAAGACATCGTGGACTCTGGGGAGGTGCGGAGGTAGTTCCAACTGGTAGGCAACTTCTCCTCGTTTGGCGAGAATGCGAAAAGGTCCAATGTAACGAGGAGCCAATTTGCCTTTGATACCGAAACGATGGGTTCCCTTCAGAGGGGTGACCCGAAGATAAGCCTTCTCGTCAACCTCGAAAGTCATAGCCTTATGTTTTCGGTCATATTGACTCTTTTGACGAGATTGGGCTGTTTTTCAACTTTTCACGAACGATGCGAACTTGTTCTTCTGCTTCCTGAATCATATCCGGGCCAAAGAATTGTCTTTCCCCGGTTTCTGACCAGTTAAGGGGTGTTCGACACCGTCGTCCATAGAGAACTTCAAAAGGGGCTTTACCCAAGCTAGATTGATAGCTGTTGTTGTAGGTGAATTCGGCAAATGGAAGACACTTCTCCCAGTCCATTCCAAATGAGATAACAGAGGCTCGAAGCATGTCTTCTAGAATTTGGTTGACGCGTTCCACTTGACCACTCGACTGAGGGTGGAAAGCGGTGCTAAAGGAGAGATGGGTTCCCATAGCATTTTGGAAACTTTCCCAAAATCGAGAGGTGAAAAGACTTCCTCGATCCGAGTTAATTTCCAAAGGAACACCATGGAGAGACACTATTCGGGAGATGTATAAGTCTGCCAGCTGACTAGCGGTTATACTCTCACGAACAGGTAGGAAATGGGCTACTTTGGAAAGACGATCGACCACGACGAAAATAGCATTATTCCCTCTCTTTGTCCTGGGAAAACCGGTAATGAAATCCATACCAATTTTATCCCATTTCCATTCAGGAATAGCTAGGGGTTGAAGGGTGCCAGCAGGCCGTTGATGCTCTGCTTTTACACGACGACAGACGTCGCAATTAGCAATATACTGAGCAATTTCTCTCTTCATCCTAGTCCACCAGAACCTCTGGCGTAGGTCCTGATACATCTTAGTACTACCGGGATGAATGGTGAGAGGAGATTCATGAGCTTCCTTAAGGATCAAACGCCTCAGGTTTCGCACTTTGGGAACCACTAGTCGATTCCCGAAGTATACGACCCCTTGATCATTAATGGAGAAGCAATTCGCAATTCCTTTCTGAATGTTTCTCTTGATGCGGGAGATTCCCGGATCTACCTTCTGTGCTTTGATAATCTGATCCGTAAGGGTAGGTTTTGCCACCAAAGTGGAAAGAAAACCTTGAGGTACAATGTGAAGGTTAAGCTTCCGAAATTCCTCATGGAGAAGCGGTTGACTTTGTTGTAACATCAGGTTGTTACAATAAGATTTACGACTTAGCGCATCAGCCATGACGTTGGCTTTCCCTGGGGTGTAGGTTATTCCTAGGTCGAAGTCTGTGATCAATTCAACCCAACGTCTTTGCCTGAGGTTCAGATCCGGTTGGGTGAAGATGTACTTCAAACTTTGGTGATCAGTGAATATTTCGCAACGATTACCGAGGAGGTAATGTCGCCAGGTCTTAAGTGCATAGACTATAGCTGCAAGCTCTAGATCATGAGTAGGATAATTCTCCTCGTGTGGGTGCAATTGCCGTGAAGCGTAGGCAATTACGTGTCGATCTTGCATGAGAATGCAACCTAGTCCTTGTCGCGAGGCGTCGCAGTAGATAACAAAATCCTTGGAGAAGTCTGGCGGTACCAGTACGGGAGCAGAAGTCAGGCGTCTTTTCAGTTCCTGAAAGCTGTGCTCACATTGTGGAGTCCATTCGAACTTTTTATCTTTCTTGAGGAGTTCGGTTAGAGGTTTAGCAACTTTGGAGAAGTTTTCGACAAAGCGACGGCAATAGCTCGCTAAGCCCAGAAAGCTCCGAACTTGCTTGACCGATTCAGGTGGAGTCCAACTAAGGACGGCTTGAACTCGCTCAGGGTTAACAGCAATACCTTTACCAGATATTACATGACCCAGATAGGTCACTTCTGACAACCAGAATTCACATTTAGAAAATTTGGCATAAAGGCAATGCTCTCGAAGTTTCTGCAACACTAGCCTTAGATGTTCGGTATGTTCTTCCTCGTTCTTGGAGTAGATGAGTATATCATCGAGGTAAACCACGACGAATTTATCCAAATACTCCATGAAGATTGAGTTCATTAACCGAGAAAAGGTGGCTGGAGCGTTGGTTAAACCGAAGGACATGACGGTGTACTCGTATTGGCCATAACGAGTAACAAAGGTCGTTTTAGGAATGTCCCCGTTTCTGATTTTGATTTGATGGTAGCCCAACCTCAAATCCATCTTGGAGAAGACTGAGGATCCAGCGAGCTGATCGTACAGGTCGTTGATCCTGGGAAGCGGATATTTGTTCTTGATTGTGACCAAATTGACAGGTCGGTAATCTACAACCATCCGGTCCGTACCATCCTTCTTCTTGACGAATAGGACGGGGCAAGCCCACGGAGAAGAGCTAGGTCGGATGAAACCCTTTTTCAAGGACTCATCGAGTTGTTTCTTAAGCTCGGCTAGTTCTAGTGGTGCCATCTTATAAGGTCTTCTAGCAATCGGAACGGTTCCTGGAATGAGGTCTATTACGAACTCAACATCCCTGTCAGGTGGAACACCTGTCAATTCTTCTGGGAAGACATCCGGGAAGTCACGGACTACCGGAACGTCCTCAAGGTCTGGCAAAGGGCTGGCGTTAAGAGAATATAATTGTCGCTTAGCTATTCGGGTCAAGACATTGACTATCTTCCCCGAAGGATGGGTGAGTTGAACAGTCCTAGAGAAGCAATCAATTTTGGCTTGATGAGCTGACATCCAGTCCATACCCAAAATGATATTAATATCTGAAGATTTAAGGGCTATCAAAGACGCGAGGAAAACAAGTCTGTCGACTTGGATTTCATTTCCATGGCTTACTCTAGAAGTTTGCCATTTGGATCCCGGAGTTTGAATTACCATAGAGGTTGGCATATCACCGAATGCGACGTTATGCAAGCGAGCATAGTTTTCAGATATAAAAGAATGAGAGGCTCCTGTATCGAAAAGAACAGATTCCGGGTGGCAATTAACAAGAAGCGTACCAAGAACGACGTTGGGATCCTCTTGAGCTTCTTCGGCAGAGATACAGTTGACATGGCCACGTGAAGCGGTGACCGGCTTGGCGTGGAATATTTTTCCTGTCGGCTTGCCACGGACAACAGCTTTAGCAGATTGATTGGGGTTGGTCTAGGGACACTCACGCATATAGTGGCCAGATTCCCCACACTTGAAACAAGTCACGGAACTGGTACGTGGAGGAGCATTGTTAGATGGACCCCCATAGGGCTTGGCCGGTGCAGACTGTTGAACAGGGCGAGGCGCCTGGAAAGATGGCCTCGGTGTGAACCTGGGTGGCAGGGCGGTGTTGGGTACCCACACGCGGCGCTTCTGAGGACCAGCACCGGATGAGGAACCCATGTCACGGCCATGCTTGCGTGTTGCGTCATAGTCAGTCTGACCAGTTTCAGCACTGATGGCTTTGTTGACAAGTTTCTGGAAGGATGTGCACTCATGCAGACGGAGGTCGCGGCGAAGCTCAGGACTAAGGCCCTTACGGAACCTTGCTTGCTTCTTGGCATCAGTAGACACTTCCTCAGTTGCATATCGGGCGAGATTACCAAACTCCCTGTTGTAAGCATCCACAGAAAGCCGGCCTTGGGTGAAACTGCAAAATTCTTCACGCTTACGGTCCATGAGACCCTCCGGAATGTGATGTTCACGGAAAGCCTCGCTGAATTCAGCCCAAGTAGTGACATGGCCCGCTGGGCGCATAGCTCCATAATTCTCCCTCCATAGACTGGCGGGGCCTTCAAGATGATATGCAGCAAAGGTGACCTTGTCAGCCTCCGCTACCAGCGCGGAACGCAGTTTGTGAGAGATACTGCGAAGCCAGTCATCAGCGTCGAGAGGCTCGACGGAGTGGTGGAACGTGGGTGGATGTAATTTGATAAAATCACTGAGTGACACCACGTTAGTCCTCTGATGGTGTGCCGTGTTCTGTTCAATACGCTCTAACAAACGGTTGGTCTCCCGCTTGTTTCTCTCAGCTTCCATCATAACCTCGGCTAGTGAAGGAGGATGAGGCAGATTTGCATCCCTGGCTTCACTGCCTTCGGCCTGCTCTTGAGAAGCAGGGTTAGCGCGCGTGTTGACCATCCTAGGTAAACAAGACAATGATTTAGTCAGGATGATAAAATTCCGACATAGGATAAAAATGTAAGGAATAACTCGAAATGCAAGATGATCATCCGTATGACATGGTAGATACAGAAACTGCTTCTTTATTCCATCGTCATACACACCATACAGGGTTTAGTACAAGACCAAACGAAGTACTATTACGGTGAAAAGAGGATTACATCTCATCGGAGGCATCCCAAGCTCCTATACATTATTTTTCTACACCTCCGGAAAGAGTACAAACTAGGTCATATCCCCCGAGTCACGCGGGACGATAGATGACACAGCTAGTGCGAACTAGTGATACTACCACTAACTCAGACCGATCCGTAGTAGTCCTCGTAGAAGTCATCTCCATAGCCTGGGAGCTCAACATGATCATCCGGAAACAGACGATCTCGCGGAGCTTGTGGACCATAGGGGCTAGGATGAGGCCTTGGACCAACAAACGGTGGCCTGCGGGGACCGCGAGGTGGGGTGATGCCTCCTACATCACGCCAAACCATCACGTCTGGCAGAGCAGATCTCACAGGATAGAGATCGCGCATATCTGAGAATCCAGCTTGCACCGCCGGTGCGAACCGAGTCAAAGTGGCCCATTGGTCAGCACGGGTATTGAAAAGCTCTAACCTCAAGGCCCGATTTTCACGGTCCTTATCCTCGAGCATCTCAGCAGTGGTGCGAGTCCGTGAATCCTCCTGAGTGGGGTCAGCATAAATAGCCTGGAGATACCCTTGTGCTCCCGGAAGTGATCCTGGCATATACCGGAAATCAGAGTCCCGAAATATACCAGATCTGACTCGCATAATGGTCATCATAGAGTAGGCGGCGTCCTGCACCGCCATCTCAATAGTAACCCCGAGTCCATAGGAGCAGTGAAGAGGCTCGGTGGATCCAGGATAAGATGGAAATATCCTGACAGTGCAGAGATACTGGCTTTGATTAAAGTCTCGGAATTGCTCTTCGACCGTGTACTCAGGATACCAGCGGTATCCAGCCTCAGTCATTACCCTGACCAACTTGGCAGTATGGCCGGGTACATCTAGGCATCGAGTCAGGCGAACCACTTGATTGAGGTCGCGAGTGGCCATCTGAAAGCACAATCATAATGCAAGGGCATTAGAATTTCTAGCAAAATTTCGGCAGCATAACAGCTGTAAATGCTCAAGAAGGATTTTGAGACATTTGACAAAGGATTACATACACACTCATCATCATCATAACAAGGTTCTGAATCCATTCTAACAACATAAGGTGGTAGTAGAACTAAACTAGGCTTGTATCCATCAAACTTATAAGGTACTACTGATTAGTAACACGTGATCCTGATAGAGAGAACAGATCCTAATTCCTTATCCCCCGGTGGAAGAATGGACTGACTTAGATCAGAATGTCATAAGATAAAGGAGTAAAAAGAGCCTTACGTTCCATCCCACAAACAATTCCCCTACATATAAATAAAGAATTTCTAGACTCAACATCGACCAGTTTGGCTCGGAGAACCTACAGGCAGTCCGGCTCTGATGCCAACGCTGTCAGGACCCCGACTCGATGTCACATCGATCTAGCCGGTATCACCTCATATCACCTTGCGGCCTCACGCACGGTATCCCCACGGGTGTCGCCTTACCTTTGCCCGGGACCGTTTGCGCCTTTTGGCTCACGTATATGATAGTGTCGCTAGCATCCATATGATAAAGAGCCCGGGCTGACATGACTAGTCGTAAACCCAAAGTGGCACAGACTTACAGGGACAGGCATCCATGACCCAGCTTCGAACGTGTCGGTCATCAGCAAGTGGGTCCGGGCTGTAGCACTGGGCTAGCAGGACTCCGGTAAACCGGGCCGTAGCGGGCTAACAGGACTCCGGTACTCAAAGCGTGACATTTCCCCGAAGGGACAGACACAGGAACGAAGAAGGACACATGCCGGCCAGCCTAAGTGTTCCAGAGCAGTAGCAAGCTACCATGGCTCAGCGGTAGCACTAGGAGACATTTCCCGGTAAGAGAGGCTACTAAAGATAAACAACTAGATAGTCAGATCCCACACATACCAAGCATTTCAATCATACACACAATATGCTCGATATGTGCAAATACAACGAAGCATCACAACATGACTCTACGACACAAGTACTTTATTTAAGGCTCAGGGAGCCATACATAACATACACACAGGTACGGGTCTCACGACCCAACATACAAGTCATACAGTCATACAAACCAGCAGCGGAAGTAACTTGTCTGAGTACAGACAACTAGTAAAATAAAAGAGGCTTGGAAAGCCTAACTATACTACGTGGTCCTTCACAAGCTCAGGTTCACCACCTGGGTCTTTAGCCTACTCGTTGATGTCAACGTCTACATAGAACCCATCAGAAGGGGTTGCAGCGTCTTCTGTAAAATGTAGATTATAGCAACATGAGTACAAAGGTACTCAGCAAGACTTACATCAGATCCTACATACATGCATATTATCAAGAAGGGTTGGTGGAGTTATTGCAGCAAGCCAGCTTTGACTCTTGGCTAGACTATCCTACGATACTCCAACTTGAAATGGTTTTGCGCACACGAGTCCACTACTCACCAATTCAATACACTACCGAGGATCCACCTCCGTCTTCCTACGGAAGAGCCATCCTCGGCACTCACACTTATCTTGAGGCTTTTAACAGTTTCCATTTACTTGTCTATGAACTGTATAGGCAACCAAGTAGTCCTTTACCGCGGACGCGGCTATTCGAATAGATCATGTTAACCCTGCAGGGGTGTACTCCTTCATACACGCTCTCACCACTTACCGTCGTTTACACGACATGTACTCGACAACCTTCAAGCGGAAGCCCAACGTGGGTGTCGGCCACGACCTACCTAATCACCTAAGCCTCTAGTCCAGGTTTATCGCCTATCCAGGTTCCATCCGCAGGGAGTCCGGCCGAGGTTTCCCATACGGCCCCGAACGATGTGAACAGGGTTCCCGAGATACCTAACGGGTATTCGGTACACCGTGCCACGTACCTACCGCATCACAGCTCACCCCTACGGTCAGCGCTGTCCACGGCCTCCAGTAGGCTACAAACACCAGAAACTACTTGCAACTCCTGGACGGAGAACTAGGGTGAATAAGAAGCCGAGAGGGTCCATTGGTTTCGGGCCCAATGCATGGTAGTAGCTGATTCTTAAATCACACATACAGATCTCAGTGCTTAAGGTCGGCTTCAATGAAACAACCCACCATGTACTCCTACATGGCCTCTCATCGATACCTTTACCAAATCGTGTTCACCACACCACTATCATTACCGACATAAACATTTCACTCTAGCCCATCACCCAGATGAACCAGACCTGACACGACTCTAAGCATAGCAGGCATAGCAAGGTAGGAACAACACATACATATGGCTCAATCAACTCCTACACATGCTAGTGGGTTTCATCTAGTTACTGTGGCAATGACAGGTCATGCAGAGGAAATGGGTTCAACTACCGTAGCACACAGCAGTTTGAAACGCGTTGTCTTAATGCAGTAAAAGAGAGCAGGAGCGAGAATATGGGATTGTATCGATATGATCAAATGGTTGGTTGCTTGCCTGATGGTTCGATGCACTGATACGGTTCTTCGTTAGGGTAATCACGGTACTCCTCGGAGGCAGAACCTGTCGCAAAGGACACCGATACACAACCATCACCAAACAATGTGCAACAATATGATGCATGCATGAAACATGGCAATATGAGTGTGTTGGGCTAATGCAACTAAAACCAGAAGGGTTTGAGCAAATTTGAATCAAGGATTCAAATTTCAAATTCAAATATGGCCTTTTAAAGTGCTTTTCCTTGTTCTGCTTAAAACATCAATTTAACTTGTTTGATCATGCATGAAAATAGTACAGATGGATAGATTGGATTTTTCTGATCATTTTTCATATATAATTTGTCCAATTTGGAGTTACAGAATAAAAGTTATGAATTTTTGAAGTTTAAATAATATTCTGGAATTTCCTGATTTAAATTAAATCCAGAAAATCAATTACTGCGCCAGCCTGACGTCAGTGTGACGTCAGCAGGTCAACAGAACAGGTCTGGGTCAAACCTGACAGTGGGTCCCGCATGTCAGGGTGGTTATTTTAATTAAAATTTAATTAAAACTAATCCTGTTTAATTAACAGGGCTGGGCCCCACCTGTCATTGACTCAGGGGAGTCAACCAGGGCCCACCCGTGGACAAAGTCAAAGCCAGCGACGCCGGCGTTTAGCCGCCGACGAGCCCGACGCGGCGGCGGGAGTGGTTTTGGCCATTTCGGCCACCAAATGGGCCGCGGAGACCACCGGAGTGGAGCTGAGGACAAACCGCAGCTCTTGGCGGAGTCCGTTGGGGTCGGGGTGGCCGGAGTTGGCACCGGCGACGACTTTGGCGGCCACCGGGGCTCGGTCGAAGATGAACTAGGCGTTAGAGGGGTCGCTGAGGCTCGTGGAGTGGCTAGCTAGGTGTTGTTGGACTCGGTGAGTAAGATGGACACCATCTTGTCGCCGGAGTGTGGCCGGAAGCACGTCGGCGACGAGGTCCGCGACGGCGCGTGCGGGTGAGCTTGGTGTGCTCGCTGTGGTGCACGAGAGAGAGAAAGAGAGGAAGGGGAAGTTAGCCCAGCTCACTGCGGTCTTGATGGAGAGGACGGCGTGGTCGGGGACGAGCTGCTGCGGCGGCGACGGCGAAGGGGATCTCCGGCGATGGCGGTTCGGGCGAGGTTGGTGCGGCGGCTTCGGGGCACGCGAGCGCTCGGGGCTCGACTAGCTCGAAGAAGTGGAGGACGGCAGAGCTTCTGGACACGGTGGCGCGGCGTGGAGACGAAGGGGAGCACGGCTACGGCGGAGGTGCGGCGACGGTGGCGTCGGCCATGGCGTGGGAGCGCGAGGGAGAGGAACTGGGGGCGAATGGAGATGTCCAGGAGGGTCGGGGCGCGACGTGGAGCTCGTCCAGGCCATCAGGGCGGCGAGAGGGGGAGGCAGGGCGGCGTGCAGCTACGTGGCGAGCTGCGGTGCCGCCGCCGAGCACCTTGGCTGCCTGCCTGGCGAGCCAAGCAGCTCGCTGGAGCGGTGGCCGGGCTGGGCCGGCCAGGTGGGCTGGCTGGTGGGCCTGCGGTGGCGCCAGGTAAGTTTTCCCCTTTTTTTCTGTTTCTGTTTTTATTTAATATAACTGCAACTTTGTTGAATTTAATAAAATACCTAGGCAACTTCAAAAATCACCAAACTATTCCTAGCCCATAGTTGGATTATTTCCAACATGAAACATTTTAGTTTGGAGATATTTGAGCATTTAAATATTTTATATAATTTTAAATGCCCAAATTCAAATATTTATGATTTAATTCAAAAACCCTAGGATGGCCTAGGAAAATGTGCACCACTTTTGGCAGAGGTTCTGAACCAAGACAAAAATGATGGGCATTTTAGAAGGGCATTTCAGGTTCATTGAAAATTATTTTAGTAACCCTAGTTGGTTTCAGAGGGGACTGGGGGTTCTGTCATCCCCATTTCAAGTTTCTGATGAAAGAGTAAACATGATGCAACACTCTAATGCATGACTAGCTAGGGTGTGACACAGTGGAGTGTTCGCTTGCGCCTATTATTTGATGCGAAGGTTTCAAAACATGTTAATACTGTATTGTTATCCACGGGATGGTACTCTGTGGCATTTGGGATAAGAAGATCCTCACCACTTTTGGCCACCTGCCGGAGTATCTAACATGCTCTAAGGTTGTGCATTGTTATGGTATCCGATGTGTTATGAATTTTCCAGGGTCCGTTAAGCCATCCCTCCAATACGGTTCCATGCCCTGTAGAGGGTTTTTGTTTCTTTGTAACTAACTCGGGTGTCTTATGATAGTGCACCCTTTTACTTCGGACTGGGTGTATATTCTTAGCCGGATTATCCCAAAATTTTGTTTTGGTTTTCCAGGCGGTTTCCATCGCACAGTACTTTCGTACTATGGACGCCAAGTCAGCGAAGCGTGATATGTCACGGCGACTTAAGGCATTAAGGATTCCCTTGTCCGTGCAATTATTGCAGAAAAATGAGACTGCGTCTTCCTCGCAACAGTCCTTAACCTTGTTCACCACAAGGAGGAATCTGGCCCAATAATGATGTACTATTTCATGGGGCTCTTGCCTAATGTGGGAAAGATCGTTTATGTCTGGGTGGGTGGGTGGAATTGAGTCCGGACCCCTACCCAATATGAGACCCAGGGGCCGAGGTGTTTCCAATATTGGAATTTCGGGTTTCGGTACGTTGCCCGATAAGTCTGGCCCGCTGCCTGACTCTTGGTTCAGGGCTTGGGTGATGTCCTCCCGTAAACGAGTGTCCGGCTCGGAGAGATCAGGAATCCGGACATGGTTAGTCCTCAAGATAGAAGAGGAATTGCTGCATTGTTCCTCCACCACCGCAACATGGTGGGTGACCGGTGGAGAGTTAATCTCCCTTTGATCGGGTTTAAGCCCAATCCGATCATAGTCCGTATCGACTCCCAAGGCGGCGATGCGATCCAAGAGCTCGTTTAGGGAAGAGAGCTCTATTGGATCCATCTGCTCGGCGAATTCCGAGCCGACGTGGAGGTTGTTTTCGATGACCCGAGAAGTCATCGTCGGGGCAGCAGCCGAACGGGCGGTCATGATGAAACTGCCTAGCCGGAGAGTTTGGCAGACAGCCAAGGCTACCCCGGCGGTGATGTTCTTCTTAACAACGAGACGAGGCATCCTTCCTTATGGTGACGGCACAGAGGAACTCTCAATGAAAGCACCAATGTCGGTGTCAAAACCAGCAGATCTCGGGTAGGGGGTCCCGAACTGTGCGCCTAAGGCGGATGGTAACAGGAGGCAGGGGACATGATGTTTTACCCAGGTTCGGGCCCTCTTGATGGAGGTAAAACCCTACGTACTGCTTAATTATTCTTGATAATATGAGTAGTACAAGAGTTGATCTACCACGAGATCGAAGAGGCTAAACCCTAGAAGCTAGCCTTTGGTATGATTGTATGTTGTCCTACGGACTAAAACCCTCCGGTTTATATAGACACCGGAGGGGGCTAGGGTTACACAAGGTTGGTTACAAAGGAGGAGATATACATATTCGTATTACCTAGCTTGCCTTCCATGCCAAGTAGAGTCCCATCTGGACACGGGATGAAGTCTTCAATCTTGTATCTTCATAGTCCAATAGTCCAGCCAAAGGATATAGTAAGGCTGTCCGAAGACCCCCTAATCCAAGACTCCCTCATCCATCATTGGAATATACAAGCCAAGTTCTATAATGAAAGATGCCCGCTAGTATATGAAAGTGACAACATAGGAGACTCTCTATCATGCAGATCATGGTGCTACTTTGAAGCACAAGTGTGCTAAAAGGATAGTAGCATTGTCCCTTCTCTCTTTTTCTCTCATTTTTTTGTTTTTTTGGGCCTTCTCTTTTTATGGCCTTTTTTCTCTTTTTATTTATTTTTCGTCCGGAGTCTCATCCCGACTTGTGGGGGAATCATAGTCTTCATCATCCTTTACTCACTTGGGACAATGCTCTAATAATGATGATCATCACACTTTTATTTACTTACATCTCAAAAAATTACAACTCGATACTTAGAACAAGATATGACTCTATATGAATGCCTCCGGCGTTGTACCGGGATGTGCAATGACTCATGAGTGACATGTATGAAAGAATTATGAACGGTGGCTTTGCCACACAAATACGATGTCAACTACATGATCATGCAAAGCAATATGATAATGATGAAGCGTGTCATAATAAATGGAACAGTGGAAAGTTGCATGGCAATATATCTCGGAATGGCTATGGAAATGCCATAATAGGTCGGTATGGTGGCTGTTTTGAGGAAGGTAATGGTGAGTATACGGTACCGACGAAAGTTGCGTGGCACAAGAGAGGCTAGCAATGGTGGAAGGGTGAGAGTGTGTATAATCCATGGACTCAACATTAGTCATAAAGAACTCACATACTTAATGCAAAAACCTATTAGTTATCGAAACAAAGTACTACGCGCCTGCTCCTAGGGGGATAGATTGGTAGGAAAAGACCATCACTTGTCCCCGACCACCACTCATAAGGAAGACAATCAAAAATAAGTCATGCTCTGACTTCATCACATAACGGTTCACCATACGTCCATGCTACGGGAATCACAAACTTTACCAAGTATTTCCCAAATTCACAACTAGTCAACTAGCATGACTCTAATATCACCATCTTCATATCTCAAAACAATCATCAAGTATCAAACTTCTCA
This sequence comes from Triticum aestivum, assembly GCF_018294505.1. Taxonomy (NCBI): domain Eukaryota; kingdom Viridiplantae; phylum Streptophyta; class Magnoliopsida; order Poales; family Poaceae; genus Triticum; species Triticum aestivum. The sequence goes on along the minus strand of NC_057800.1, from coordinate 199,946,570 downwards.
TAGTATCTCAAAACAATCACAAACTTTTTAGGAAAGTTTTTATTATACCCATCTTGGATGCGTATCATATTAGGACTATATTCATAACCAGAGTAAATTACCATGCTGTTCTAGAAGACTCTCAAAATAATATAAGTGAAGCAGTAGAGCAAATGACAAACTACTCTGAAAGATATAAGTGAAGATGAATGATTAGTCGAATAATTACACAACTATGTGAAGACTCTCTAAAATTTAAGAATTTCATATCTTGGGATATTATTCAAACAGCAAGCAAAATAAAATAAAATAAAATGACGCTCCATGCAAAACAAATATCACGTGGTGAATAAAAATATAACTCCAAGTAAAGTTACCGATGAACGAAGACGAAAGAGGGGATGCCATCCGGGGCATACCCAAGCTTAGGCTCTTGGTTTTACTTGAATGTTCCCTTGAGGTTACTTGGGAATCCCCAAGCTTAGGCTCTTGCCACTCCTTATTCCATAGTTCATCGAATCTCTACCCAAAACTTGAAAACTTCACAACACAAAACTCAACAGAAAACTCGTAAGCTCCGTTAGTATAAGAAAATAAAATCACCACTTTTGGTACTATTGTGAACTCATTCTTTATTTATATTGGTGTAATATCTAATCTATTCCAACTTCTCTATGGTTCATACCCTCCGATACTACTCATAGGTTCATCAAAATAAGCAAACAACACATAGAAAACATAATCTGTCAAAAATAGAACAGTTTGTAGTAATCTGGAAGTTTCAAATACTTCTGTCACTCCAAAAATTCTGAAATAAATTGTTGGACCTGAGTAATTTGTCTATTAATCATCTTAAAAAATAATCAACCTAACCACACTCTCCAGTAAAAAATGGCAGCTAATCTCGTGAGCGCAAAAGTTTCTGTTTTTTACAGCAAGATCGCAAAGACTTCACCCAGGTCTTCCCAAAGGTTCTACTTGGCACAAACACTAATTAAAACATAAAAACAAATCTAAACAGAGGATATATGAACTATTTATTATTAAACAGGAACAAAAATCAAGGAACAAAAATAAAATTGTGTTGCCTCCCAACAAGCGCTATCGTTTAACGCCCCTAGCTAGGCATGATGATTTCAATGATGCTCACATAAAGGATAAGAATTGAAACATAAAGAAAGCATCATGAATAATATGAATATAATATTTAAGTCTAACCCACTTCCTATGCATAGGGATTTTGTGAGCAAACAACTTGTGGGAACAAGAATCAACTTGCATATGAAGGTAAAACAAGGATAACTTCAAGATTTTCAACACATAGAGAGGAAACATGATATTATTGCAACTCCTACAAGCATATATTCCTCCCTCATAATAATTTTCAGTAGCATAATGAATGAATTCAACAATATAACTATCACATAGATCATTATTTTCATGCTACAAGCATAGAAAATTTACTATTCTCCACAAAAGCAAAATTCTTCTCATTCGGAATAGTGGGAGTATCATAAGAAACTCGAATACTATAAATTGTTTCCACATTAAAAGAGTAATGTTAAGAAAAAGGGTAATCATAATCATGACAAGTTTTATAAATATAATCATCATTACTTTTATAGCATAAGTTTCATCACAATAATCATCATAAGTAGTAACTTTGTTCTCATCATAATCAATTGAAACCTCTTCCAAAATAGTGGAATCATTACTAAATAAAGTCACGATCTCTCCAAATCCACTTTAATAATTGTCACAATAAGATTCAACACCCTCCAAAATAGTGGAATCATTTCTTCCTAAAGTTGAAACTCTTCCAAACCCAGTTTCATCAATATAATCATCATAAATAGGAGGCACGCTATCATCATAATAAATTTTCTCATCAAAACTTGGGAGACAAAAAATATCATCTTCATCAAACATAGCTTCCCCAAGCTTGGGATAAACATTAATTGCAGCAAATAAATTCTCAAACATGTCACTCTCATCAAACATAGCATCCCCAAGCTTGGGCCTTTTCATATCATAAACATAATCACTCTCATCATTAATACTATGTATAGCACCAATAGTATAGCAATTATCATCATCACAATTCATAATGAGTAATAGGAGCAACATCATTTGGGAGGGATACCTTTTTGCCTTTGCTTCTATGTCTTTTCTTTTTCTTCTTCGCATCATATGTGGGTTTAACCCTCTTTTTGGAGCTCCTTATTAATGAGATTGGGTTGATAGAAGGCTCCTCCTCGTTACCTTATTCATCATCAGAAAAAATAGGAGGATATTGGTAAATCTCTTCCCTTTCATTAGCATTCTCTTCATCTTCTAATGGTTTTCTTGACTTTATGTAATTGGAAATACAAGGATTTTCAATGCAATTCACCGCACAATACATATAAATTTCCTCTAGATCAAAATCAAGAACTTTATCAAGGGCAAATTATGGAATATCCTTAGTTATATGTTTCATTTCTTCATAACCCAGAAGAAAACTAAGTTCATTATGATGCGTAAGGGAAATCAAGTCATCACAATTTTTGGACACGATTCAATCGTGAAACAATTTGCATTGGATATTTAAATGACCATGTTCATTGCAAAGTTCACAAGGATGGCTAAGAAAATTTAAATTTTCAGCACAAACATCTAGCCTTTCTTGCAACCATTTAGTTTCTAAGTACTTTTGCCTCTTGCAAAATCTATCTTCCCTATTTGGTGTGTACTTGCAAACCCTATGAACTCCACAAAAATTGACATGCTTATAAGAGACAATTTCATCATGACTAGTGCAATCATCATTAGTACTATGGATATTCAAAGAGTTCGTACTAACAACATTGCAATCATGCTCATCATTGAAAGATTTAGTGCCAAACATTTTAATGCATTCTTCTTCTAGCATTTTGGCACAATTATAGGAATCCTTATTTTCATGAAAGATATTAAAAATATGAAGCATATGAGGTACCCTCAATTCCATTTTTTTGTAATTTTCTTTTATAGACTAAACTAGTGATAAACTAAGAAACTAAAAGATTCGATTGCAAGATCTAAAGATATACCTTCAAGCACTTACCTCCCTGGCAACGGCGCCAGAAAAGAGCTTGATGTCTACTACACAACCTTCTTCTTGTAGACGTTGTTGGGACGCCAAGTATAGAGGTTTGTAGGACAGTAGCAAATTTCCCTCAAGTGGATGACCTAAGGTTTATCAATCCGTGGGAGGCGTAGGATGAAGATGGTCTCTCTCAAACAACCCTGCAACCAAATAACAAAGAGTCTCTTGTGTCCCCAACACACCCAATACAATGGTAAATTGTATAGGTGCACTAGTTCAGCGAAGAGATGGTGATACAAGTGCAATATGGATGGTAGATAAAGGTTTTTGTAATTTGAAAATATAAAAACAGCAAGGTAGCAAGTGGTAAAAGTGAGCGTAAACGGTATTGCAATGCTAAGAAACAAGGCCTAGGGTTCATACTTTCACTAGTGCAAGTTCTCTCAACAATAATAACATAATTGGATCATATAACTATCCCTGAACATGCAAAAAAGAGTCACTCCAAAGTCACTAATAGCAGAGAACAACCGAAGAGATTGTTGTAGGGTACGAAACCACCTCAAATTTATCCTTTCTGATCGACCTATTCAAGAGTCTGTAGTAAAATAACACGAAGCTATTCTTTCCGTTCAATCTATCGTAGAGTTCGTACTAGAATAACACCTTAAGATAGAAATCAACCAAAGCCCTAATGTCACCTAGATACTCCAATGTCACCTCAAGTATCCGTGGGTATGATTATACGATATGCATCACAAAATCTCAGATTCATCTATTCAACCAACACAAAGAACATCAAAGAGTGCCCCAAAGTTTCTATCGGAGAGTCAAGACAAAAACGTGTGCCAACCCCTATGCATAAGTTCACGAGGTCACGGAACTCGCAAGTTGATCACCAAAACATACATCATTAGATCACGTGATATCCCATTGTCACCACAGATAAGCACATGCAAGACATACATCAGGTGTTCTCAAATCCTTAAAGAGTCAATCCGATAAGGTAACTTCAAATGGAAACTCAATCCATTACAAGAGAGTAGAGGGGGAGAAACATCATAAGATCCAACTATAATAGCAAACCTCGCGATACATCAAGATCGTGCCGAATCAAGAACACGAGAGAGAGAGAAATATCAAACACATAGCTACTGTTACATACCCTCAGCACCGAGGGTGAACTACTCCCTCCTCATCATGGAGAGCGCTGGGATGATGAAGATGGCCACCGGAGAGGGATTCTCCCCTCCAGCAGGGTGCCAAAATGGGTCTAGATTGGTTTTCGGCGGCTATAGAGGCTTCCGGCGGCGGAACTCCCCATCTAGGTTTCTTTTTGGAAGTTTGGGTATATATAAGAGGTGTTGGATGCGGGAACAAGTCAGGGGGGCCCCGAGGCGGCCACGAGGTAGGGGGCGCGCCCAGGGGTGTAGGGCGCGCCCCCACCCTTGTGGTGGCCTCGGGACTCTTCTGGCCCATCTCCGGTACTCCGTGGGCTTCTTCTGGTCCAAAAATGATGTCCGTGAAATTTCAGGTCAATTGGACTCCGTTTGGTATTCCTTTTCTGTAAAACTCAAAAACAAGGAAAAACATAAACTGGTACTGGGTTCTAGTTAATAGGTTAGTCCCAAAAATCATATAAAATAGCATATAAATGCATATAAAACATCCAAGGTTGATAATATAATAGCATGGAACAATCGAAAATTATAGATACATTGGAGACGTATCAAAGTGATAAAGAAAAACTTCTACAAACTATGTTTGCTCTTATTTCTGTAAATATGTAAAGCCAGCATTCAAGTCTTCAGCAAAGATTATGAACTAAACATATTCACAATAACATTTAGGTCTCATGTTTACTCATATCAATGGCATAATCAACTAGCGAGCAATAATAATAAATCTCGGATGACAACACTTTCTCAAAACAATCATAATATGATATAACAAGATGGTACCTCGCTAGCCCTTTCTGAGACCGCAAAACATAAATGCAGAGCACCTTTGAAGATCAAGGGCTGACTGGAAATTGTAATTCATGGTAAAAGAGATCGAGTCATAATCAATGTAAACTAATAATAATACATGCAAATGACAACAGTGCTCTCCAACTGGTGCTTTTTAATAAGAGGATGATGACTCAACATAAAAGTAAATAGATAAGCCCTTCGCAGAGGGATGCGGGGATTTGTAGAGGTGCCGGAGCTCGGTTTTGAAATAGAGATATATAATATTTTGAGCGTTATACTTTCATTGTCAACATAACAACCGAGAGATCTCGATATCTTCCATGATACACACGTTATAGGTGGTTCCCAAGCAGAATGGTAAAGTTTATACTCCCCCTACCACCAACAAACATCAATCCATGGCTTGTCTGAAAAAACGGCTGCCTCCAACTAACAACAATCCTAGGGGAGTTTTGTTTGCAATTATTTTGATTTGATTTGAGCATGGGACTGGGCTTCCCGGTTACCAACCATTTTCTCGTGAGTGAGGAGCGGAGTCCACTCCTCTTGAGAATAACCCGCCTAGCATGAAAGATATAGACAGCCCTAGTTGATACATGAGCTATTCGAGCATACAAAACATAATTTCATTTGAAGGTTTAGTGTTTGGCACATACAAATTTACTTGGAACGACATGTAGATACCGCATATAGGAAGGTATAGTGGACTCATATGGAATAACTTTGGGGTTTATGGAATTGGATGCACAAGCAGTATTCCCGCTTAGTACAAGTGAAGGCTAGAAAGAGACTGGGAAGCGACCAGCTAGAGAGCGACAACAGTCATGAACATGCATTAAAATTAATCAACACTGAATGCCAGCATGAGTAGGATATAATTCACCATGAACATAAATATCGTGGAGGCTATGTTGGTTTTGTTTCAACTACATGCATGAACATGTGCCAAGTCAAGCCACTCGAATCGTTCAAAGGAGGATACCACCCTATCATACCAAATCACAACCATTTTAATAACATGCTGGCACGCAAGGTAAACCATTATAAACTCCTAGATAATTAAGCATGGCATGAGCAACTATAATCTCTAGTTGTCATTGCAAACATGTTTCATTCATAAAAGGCTGAATCGGGAACAATGAAATAATCATATTTAAAAAACAAGATAGATCGAGTTCATACCAGCTTCTCTCATCACAATTAGTTCATCATATATCATCATTATTGCCTTTCACTTGCACAACCGAATGGTGTGGATAAAAATAATAGTGCACATGCATTGGACTAAGCTGGAATCTGCAAGCATTCAATACAAGGAAGAAGACAAGGTAATATGGGCTCTTGGTAGATCAACAATAATGCACATGAGAGCCACTTAACATTTTCATTAAGGTCTTCTCCTCTCGACCCCCAAAGAAAAGAAAAGAAAGGAAACAAAACTAATTACACGGGAAAGCTCCCAACAAACAAAAGAAGAACGAGAAATATTTTTGGGTTTTCTTTTAATTATTAGTACTACATGAATGGAAAGTAAACTAGCTAAGAGCTAAAACTAATTTTTTTGGTTTTTCTTATGGTTTTTCAAACACACAAGAAGAATGCTTAAAACAGAAAATAAACTAGCATGGATAGTACAATGATAAAGCATGAGCACCGAAAACTGGCATGAGTGTGTGAACATGAATGTAATGTCGGTGAGAAATACGTACTCCCCCAAGCTTAGGCTTTTGGCCTAAGTTGGTCTAGGGCAACGGCTGGCCTGGTGGATATCCGAAGTTGTAACCGGGGTCGTACTGAGATGCAATGACTATTGCCTCATGAGCTGCAGCTTGGAGGCGAGCTGCCTCTGTCCTCCTCTCATACTTGTTCGCCTCCTCCCTGGTTATAACATATCTCCTTTTTTCCTGAAAGTCAAAGAAAGCAGGAGCAGGGAGAGCAACATGGACGGTGCGCCTTTTCTTTTAATTATTAGTACTACATGCATGGAAAGTAAACTAGCTAAGAGCTAAAACTATTTTTTTTGGTTTTTCTTATGGTTTTTCAAACACACAAGAAGAATGCTTAAAACAGAAAATAAACTAGCATGGATAGTACAATGATAAAGCATGAGCACCGAAAACTGGCATGAGTGTGTGAACATGAATGTAATGTCGCTGAGAAATACGTACTCCCCCAAGCTTAGGCTGTTGGCCTAAGTTGGTCTAGGGCCACGGCTGGCCTGGTGGATATCCGAAGTTGTAACCGGGGTCGTACTGAGATGCAACGACTATTGCCTCATGAGCTGCAGCTTGGAGGCGAGCTGCCTCTGTCCTCCTCTCATACTTGTTCGCCTCCTCCCTGGTTATAACATATCTCCTTTTTTCCTGAAAGACAAAGAAAGGAGCAGGGAGAGCAACATGGACGGTGCGCCGTCTGACAAAGATTAGTCGGTAATGGAAGAAATGTTCATTCCTCTCAACAAACTAATGACAAACCATAGCATTATAATCTAGATAAGCAGGAGGCAACTCCATATCATTTTCATGTACGGGTACCTCGAGAAAATTAGCTAAACGGGCTGCATAAATTCCACCAAACAAATCTCCACTTAAACCATTAAGATGCAACCTACGTGCAACAATAGCCCCCAAGTTATATTGTTTATCTCCTAATACAACACTCTTGAGAACACTAAGATCGGGAACACACATGTGACATGCCTCATCCTTACCATTAATGCATCTACCTATAAGGAGAGCAAAATAATGTATGGCAGGAAAATGAATGCTCCCTATGGTAGCTTGTGTTATTTCTCTAGATTCCCCCACAGTGATACTAGCAAGAAATTCTTTAATTCAGATTTGCGAGGTTCACTAACATTACCCCACTGCGGGAGTTTACAAGTAGTATTAAAATCTTCTAACTCCATGGTATAAGATTTATCATAGAGATCAAATAGGACAGTGTGAGAATTGCGTGCTGATGTAAATTTAAACCTTCTCACAAAGGAATTAGTTAGGTGATAATATTGGGGTACTTATTTGACACGAAGCCCTCAAGTTCAGCATTACGCACATACGTGTCAAATTCCTCCTTAATTCCTTCCTGGACCATAAAATCTTCTGACGGCCATTCACAAGGCCGCACTTGAGCTTGTCTTGGTAGTTCATAGTCCGGCTCATGTATCGCAGGCCTGGGTCCTTGCTTCCTTGAGGAACCACCTTGGTACATTTTCCTAAACATATTTCTTCCTTTGAAAAATTTCTGAAAGTTTTAGTAACTCAAAATAAAAGTGAACTAAACTCAACAAGCTTGATAGAAACTACTCCCACAAGTGCCTAGAGGTCATATCATGCATTAAAACTACTTTTGACCACATAAATTTGACATCCAAGCTCAAGAACAAGGGTCACCTAAGCAGCAAAAATTTGCAATAAATAAAGCACTAGAACAAAAACTAATTGGATCATTGGAGGAGTCACATACCAAAGAACAATCCCCCAAAGCAGTTTTCTGAATGGAGATTTGAGCAAGGAGATCGAAAATGGTAGCAAGATGAGCTAGAACTCGGGTTTGAGCTGGTGGAGCATTTTTTTCTGGAGGAAGACGAAGTGTGTGGGTACAAGAATAAGTGGAGGGGGACCACGTAGGGTCCACGAGGCAGGGGCGCACCTAGGGGGTAGGGCGCGCCCTGCACCCTCATGGCCAAGTGGTTGCCCCCTCTGGTGTGTTCTCAATGCCAATAATTCTTAAATATTATACAAAAAATCATATTTCATTTTTGGGGTATTTGGAGAACTTTTGTTTTTGGGGTATTTTTTATTGCAAGGATAATTCAGAAAATAGACAGAAAATACTATTTTTGCTTTATTTAACATAAATAACAGAAAGTAAAAAGAGGGTACATAAAGTTGTGTTTTCTAACTTCATCCATCGCATGCTCATCAAAAGGAATCCACTAACAAGGTTTATCAAGTCTTGTTAACAAACTCTTTTCGAATAACATGAAACCAGAGAATTTTCGAATAACACTAGGTTACCTCAACGGGGATATGCACATCCCCAATAATAAGAATATCATATTTCTTCTTGACAGAAGGAAGAGGAAATTCAAAACCTCCGATAATAATCGTTGAAATTTTCCCAATGACACCATGGACTTGAGGTTGTTTCCTCAGAAAGTGTACCATATGCTCATTACCATTAACATGAAAAGTGACATTGCCTTTGTTTGAATCAATAACAGCCCCTGCAGTATTCAGAAAGGGTGTACCAAGAATAATAGACATACTATCATCCTCGGGAATATCAAGAGTAACAAAGTCCATTAAAATAGTAACGTTTGCAACCACAAAAGGCACATCCTCACAAATACCGACAGGTATAGCAGTTGATTTATCAGCCATTTGCAAAGATATTTCAGTAGGTGTCAACTTATTCAAATCAAGCCTACGATATAAAGAGAGAGGCATAACACTAACACCGGCTCCGAGATCACATAAAGCAGTTTTAACATAGTTTCTTTTAATTGAGGATGGTATAGTTGGTACTCCTGGATCTCCTAGTTTCTTTGGTATTCCACCTTTAAAAGTGTAATTAGCAAGCATGGTGGAAATTTCAGCTTCTGGTATCTTTCTTTTCTTAGTAACAATATCCTTCATGTACTTAGCATAAGGGTTCACTTTAAGCATATCAGTCAAACACATACGCAAAAAGATAGGTCTAATCATTTCAGCAAAGCGCTCAAAATCCTCATCATCTTTTTTGTTGGATGGTTTAGGAGGAAAAGGCATGGGTTTCTGAACCCATGGTTCTCTTTCTTTACCATGCTTCCTAGCAACAAAGTCTCTATTATCATAACATTGATTCTTTGATTGTGGGTTATCAAGATCAACAGCAGGTTCAATCTCTACATCATTGTTATTGCTAGGTTGAGCATCAACATTAACATCATTATTAACATTATCACTAGGTTCATGTTCATCACCAGATTGTGTTTCAGCATCAGAAATAGAAATATCATTGGGATTTTCATGTGTGTCTACAACAGGTTCACTAGAAGCATGCAAAGTCCTATCATTTTTCTTTTTCTTCTTCTTAGAAGAACTAGGTGCATCAACATCAGTTCTCTGAGAATCTTGCTCAATTCTCTTAGAATGGCCCTCAGGATACAAAGGTTCCTCAGTCATTTTACCTCCTCTAGTCACAACTCTAACAACATTACCATTTTTCTTATTACTTAATTCATTGAGCAAATCATTCTGAGCTTTAAGAACTTGTTCTACTTGAGTGGTAACCATAGAAGCATGTTTACTAATAAGTTTAAGTTCACCTTTAACTCTAGACATATAATCTCTCAAGTGTTCAATCATATAAGCATTGCGTTTGAATTGTCTACAAACATAAGCATTGAAGTTTTCTTGCTTAACAATAAAATTATCAAACTCATCTAAGCATTGGCTAGCAGACTTATAACAAGGAATATCACCTTCATCAAATCTATAGAGAGAATTGACCTTTAATACCCGTGTCGGGTTATCAAGATCGTGTATTTCTTCAATAGGTGGTAAATTCTTAACATCTTCAACTTTAATACCTTTTTCTTTCATAGATTTCGTTGTCTCTTGCATATCTTCAGGAGTGAGAAATAGAATACCCCTTTTCTTCGGAGTTGGCTTAGGAGTTTGTTCAGGAAGTGTCCAATCATTTTCATTACTCAACATATTATTCAATAGCAATTCAGCTTGATCAACAGTTCTCTCCCGGAAAACACAACCAGCACAACTATCTAGGTGGCCTCTAGAAGCATCGGTTAGTCCATTATAAAAGATATCAAGTATTTCATTTTTCTTGAGAGGATGATCAGGAAAAGCATTAAGTAATCGGAGAAGCCTCTCCCAAGCTTGTGGGAGACTCTCTTCTTCAATTTTCACAAAATTATATATTTCCCTTAAGGCAGCTTGTTTCTTATGAGCGGGGAAATATTTAGCAGAGAAGTAATAAATCATATCCTGGGGAGAACACACACAACCAGAATCAAGAGAATTAAACCATGTTTTAGCATCACCCTTTAATGAGAACGGAAATAACTTAAGGATATAATAGTAGTGAGTTTTCTCATCATTAGTGAATAGGGTGGCTATATCATTTAATTTAGTAAGATGTGCCACAACAGTTTCAGTTTGATAACCACGGAAAGGATCAGATTCAACCAAAGTAATTAACTCAGGGCCGACAGAGAAATCATAATCCTTATCGGAAATACAGATAGGTGAAGTAGCAAAAGCAGGGTCATATTTCATTCTAGCATTCAAGGATTTTTCTTTCAGCTTAGCTAATAATTTCTTAAGATCATATCTATCATTGCAAGCTAAAAGGTCTCTAGCGGTTTCTTCATCCATAACATAACCCACAAGCACAACAGGCAATTCATATCTAGGGGGAGAATCTTCATCATCACTTTCATCAATATTATCAGTTTTAATAATTTCATTCTCTCTAACCCTAGCAAGTTGTTCATCAAGAAATTCACCTAGTGGCACAGTATTATCAAGCATAGAAGTAATTTCATCATAAGCATCACGCATAGCAGAAGTGGCATCATAAATAACATGCGACATGTCACAATGAATAGCAGGAGTAGGTGTCGCAAATTTACTCATAACAGAAGGTGAATCAAGTGCGGAGCTAGATGGCAGTTCCTTACCTCCCCTCGTAGTTGAGGGATAAATCTTGGTTCTTTCATCTTTCAAGTTCCTCATAGTGATCAGCTGATATAAATCCCAAGTGACTCAAGGAATAGAGGTATGCTCCCCGGCAACGGCGCCATAAAATAGTCTTGGTAATCCACAAGTGTAGGGGATCACAACAGTTTTCGAGGGTAGAGTATTCAACCCAAATTTATTGATTCGACACAAGGGGGGCTAAAGAATATAATCAAGTATTAATAGTTGAGTTGTCAATTCAACCGCACCTGAAAGACTTAATATCCGCAGCAAATTATTTAGTGGCAACGTAATATGGAAGTAACAGTAACAGTGGCAAACATAATAGTAATAGTTTTATAGTGATTGTAACAGTGGCAACATAAAAGTAACTAAGCAAATATCAATATGTGAAAGTTCGTAGGCAATGGATCAGTGATGGATAAGTATGTCGGATGAGATTCCTCATGCAACAGTTATAACATAGGGTGACACAGAACTAGCTCCAGTTCATCAATGTAATGTAGGCATGTATTCCAAATATAGTCATACGTGCTTATGGAAAAGAACTTGCATGACATCTTTTGTCCTACCCTCCCGTGGCAGCGGGGTCCTATTGGAAACTAAGGGATATTAAGGTCTCCTTTTAATAGAGTGCCGGAACAAAGCATTAACACTTAGTGAATACATGAACTCCTCCAACTACGGTCATCACCGGGAGTGGTCTCGATTATTGTCACTTCGGGGTTACCGGATCATAACACATAGTAGGTGACCATTGACTTGCAAAATAGGATGAAGAACTCACATATATTCATGGAAACATAATAGGTTCAAATCTGAAATCATGGCACTCGGGCCCTAGTGACAAGCATTAAGCATAGCAAAGTCATAGCAACATAAATCTTAGAACATAATGGACGCTAGGGTAAACTAACTCGATTACATGATAAATCTCATCCAACCCATCACCGTCCAGCAAGCCTACGATGGAATTACTCACGCACGGCGATGAGCATCATGAAATTGGTGATGGAGGAAGGTTGATGATGACGATGGTGACGGATTCCCCTCTCCGGAGCCCCGAACATACTCCAGATCAACCCTCCCAAGAGAGATTAGGGCCTGGCGGCGGCTCTGTATCGTAAAACGTGATAAATCCTTCTCTCTGATTTTTTTCCTCCCCGAACGCGAATATATAGAGTTGGAGTTGAGGTCGGTGGACCAACAGGGGGGCCACAAGGCTGGGGGCGCGCCCAGGGGGTAAGCGCGCCCCCACCCTCGTGGACAGGGTGTGGGCCCCCTGGCCTTGATTCTTTCGCCAGTATTTTTTATATATTCCAAAATATTCTTTGTTGATTTTCAGGTCATTCCGAGAACTTTTATTTCTGCTAAAAATAACACCATGGCAATTCTGCTGAAAACAACGTCAGTCCGGGTTAGTTCTATTCAAATCATGCAAGTTAGAGTCCAAAATAAGGGCAGAAGTGTTTGGAAAAGTAGATACATTGGAGACGTATTAGGGGCCTGGACCAGTCCGGCCCCCAGCCAAGCACTATTCTGGAAACCCAAGAGGATTTGGAATCGAATAACCTATCTCCCTCAAAGGAGGGGGGAGTACCAATGCCAGCGGCAACCTTCGCTAATCTAGAGGTGCCGAACACGCTGATGGAGGCACTACAATGTGCATCCATCGTGGAGGAGCACCGCACCCTGATGGGTGTGGTGATTGAAAAGGTTCAGTTTGCCAAGACCAGGCTGAACGAGGCCTTCACTAGCCTTCTAACAGGCTTCGAGGTATATAATGTAATATCCCTGACCGCTTTTCCAATGAAAAAGATGCCTATGTATAGATAGTAGTGTTGGGGAACGTAGCAGAATTTAAAATTTTCTACGCGTCACCAAGATCAATCTATGGAGTCGTCTAGCAACGAGGGAGAGGGGAGTGCATCTACATACCCTTGTAGATCGCGAGCGGAAGCGTTCAAGAGAATGGGGTTGATGGAGTCATACTCGTCGTGATCCAAATCACCGATGACCTAGCGCCGAACGAACGGCACCTCCGCATTCAACACACGTACGGTTGGGAAGACGTCTCCTCCTTCTTGATCCAGCAAGGGGAAGGAGAGGTTGATGAAGATCCAGCAGCACGACGTCGTGGTTGTGGAAGCAGCGGTGATCTCGGCAGGGCTTCGCCAAGCTCCAACGAGAGAGAGAGAGAGAGAGAGAGGTGTTACGAGGGGAGATGGAGGCGCCAGGGACTTGGTGCGGCTGCCCTCCCTCCCCCCCCCACTATATATAGGGCCCCTAGGGGGGGCGCCGACCCTAGGAGATGGGATCTCCAAGGGGGGGCGCCGGCCAAGGGGAACTTGCCCCCCCAAGCCAAGTGGGGCGCCCCCACCCCTAGGGTTTCCAACCCTAGGCGTAGGGGGAGGCTCATGGGGGGTGCACCAGCCCACCAGGGGCTGGTTCCCCTACCACTTCAGCCCATGGGGCCCTTCGGGATAGGTGGCCCCACCCGGTGGACCCCCGGGACCCTTCTGGTGGTCCCGGTATAATACCGATTACCCCTGAAACTTTCCCGATGGCCGAAACTGGACTTCCTATATATAAATCTTCACCTCTGGACCATTCCGGAACTCCTCGTGACGTCCGGGATCTCATCCGGGACTCCGAACAACTTTCGGGTTACCGCATACTAATATCTCTACAACCCTAGCGTCACCGAACCTTAAGTGTGTAGACCCTACGGGTTTGGGAGACACACAGACATGACCGAGACGACTCTCCAGTCAATAACCAACAGCGGCATCTGGATACCCATGTTGGATCCCACATGCTCCTCGATGACCTCATCGGATGAACCACGATGTCGAGGATTCAATCAATCCCGTATTCAATTCCCCTTGTCAATCGGTACGTTACTTGCCCGAGATTCGATCGTCGTTATCCCAATACCTCATTCAATCTCGTTACCGGCAAGTCACTTTACTCGTACCGTAATGCATGATCCCGTGACCAAACACTTGGTCACTTTGAGCTCATTATGATGATGCATTACCGAGTGGGCCCAGAGATACCTCTCCGTCCTACGGAGTGACAAATCCCAGTCTCGATTCGTGTCAACCCAACAGATACTTTTGGGGATACCTGTAGTATACCTTTATAGTCACCCAGTTACGTTGTGACATTTGGTACACCCAAAGCACTAATACGGCATCCGAGAGTTACACGATCTCATGGTCTAAGGAAATGATACTTGACATTGGAAAAGCTCTAGCAAACGAACTACACGATCTTTTGCTATGCTTAGGATTGGGTCTTGTCCATCACATCATTCTCCTAATGATGTGATCCCGTTATCAATGACATCTAATGTCCATAGTCAGGAAACCATGACTATATATTGATCAACGAGCTAGTTAACTAGAGGCTCACTAGGGACATGTTCTGGTCTATGTATTCACACATGTATTACGATTTCCGGATAACACAATTATAGGATGAACAATAGACAATGTAGCAACCAGACCATAAACAGTCTGATCTCTGTGCTCCGGTGTTATCCCTGGATCAGTAATGCTGACACTGCACCGTACTCGGAGGATTTATAGCAGAGTAGCAATCACACACTTATTACATCGAATGTCTCAAAAGAGAACTTATTACAATAAATATGGCTTAAGGCCATCTAATAACGATAACAACGGAAGGCTTGGAAGATAAGTGAGTCCATCAACTCCAACGGCATCACTGAGTATAGAACCACGACCTAAAAACTCCTTAATCGTCGTCTGAAAAGTCTGCAACATTAACGTTGCAGCCCGAAAACGGGTCAGCACATGGAATATGCTGGCAAGGTAACACATAGAGAGTAATGGAATGAAACAACTATACTATATGCATATTTGGCTGGTGGAAAGCTCTATGGTTACAGTTTTGCGTAAAGCCAATTTTTCCCTACTTCAAAGGAATAAAATTTTAATTACTATCAAGGTGGTTGTTAAACATTGAGAATGGTTGACAGCATTCTCAATCCCAATTAAGCATCTTCATTAAACATAACCCAACAAAATTAATTTAGAGTAACATGTTGAGATTCACATGATAATCCAAGTACTAGATACTCAAGATGTCCATAACCGGGGACACGGCTAACCATGATTAGTTTGTTACACTCTGCAGAGGTTTGCGCACTTTTCCCCACAAGACTCGATCGCCTCCGTTTGTTTTCTCGCACTACATGGTGTTTGAGAAGACGGATGACCGAGACATAGTCTTTCAGAAGCGCTAGCACCTTACGATCGGGTAGACCGTACCACCTACATCCCCTACATCTTCGAGTCTACCACTGTAAGAGTTCGCACAACTTAGTCAACTATGCTAGAGCCCATAATAGCTTGTGGCTGCATACGGAAGTTTCTAGTATGAATAGTCTCATGATCCCTTTGAGCCTGGGTGGCGGTCCAAAAGAAAACAGGCAAGTCCTGGAATACCCAGGTGCCTCAATCCACCTAGATGTGTGTTTAAGTGGCCACCTTAGATAAACCATTAATTATCAATCTCACATCTGTCATGGATATCACTCACCCAATCCATGTCTACTAGCATAGCATGGCATAATAAGCAAACGTAGAAGTAACTCCCAAAGGTTTGATAATAAACAGGTAATAGGTACCTCATCTACTTCCCATCCCACAATTTAGTTAGATCCTAATCATGCAATGTGTGAGGATTGATCTAATGCAATAAAACTGGGTAGTAGAAAAGGTATGATCAAAGTGTTACTTGACTTGCTGATGATCCGGGAAACCTAGCGATTCGAAGTAACAGGCGGCGCACTCCGGATACTCTATCGCAGACAAACAAACAAGCATACAATAAGTACTCAACTAATGCACAGGTAAATCTCAAATAAGAGATCTAACCATAAGGTTCAACTTAAGAACTCTGGTTGGCAAAAAGAATCAAATCGAACGAAGCGACGAAAGTCAAACGGCGGAAGAAAACAACTTCGTTCTAGTAACCTGGATCTAGGGCAAATTTACAGTAGCAAAATCTTGTTTAAGTTTGTTAAACGGATAGAGGGTTTCGAGACGAAACTCTAGGCGCTTGAATCGCCTGATTCCGATAAACGAGCGAAAAGTTAAACTAAAACGAAAATCGGAAGAGGAATCGCGATCAGAAAAATCACGGATTTAATCCGAGAAAAAGAAAAACGAGGAACGCTCGCTAAAAGAAATAAACCGGAAAAACCGATCTATTTAAAAAAACCAAAACTATTAAACCGACGAAAACCACTCGGTTTTTTTAAAAAAAAACGAAGGCACAAAAAACGAGGCGCGGCGGCGAACCTCGGCGGCGGTGGCGGCAGCGTCC